>NC_047534.1:5852346-5857346 GCF_012275295.1 Melopsittacus undulatus | reverse complement strand
CCATTCTGTATTCAGAAACACGTCCCCCTCGCATTCCTCTCCTGAAATCCGACAGAAAATGAGGCATTTATTGCTACAGGCAAAATTTGGTCCAGTGGACACAGTTTACATTTAGTATTTATAGAGAAAGAAATTAAATTATGGTGAAAAGTGAAGCCCTTGACCCCAGAATTAATACCAACCCCATCATTTTCTTAGTTCTGTTAGGGCTGCGTAGTCCAAATTCAAGCTACCTTTTAGCTCTAAGCAGAGGCAGGGAGACCATAATTAAACTAATCTATAGGGGGGAGGGAGGGAACAGCAATAATACAGCAGTATATTGTATGGCATTCAATTAGGTGAATAAATACAGCTCCGGACAGACAACATAGATTAGAGACTCGACTTCCTTTTTATTTCAATTTTAGCTTCCCCCTCTCTCATACAAACCAGCGCTGGGAAATGTATCATCTTGACTGGATGTTTTATAACTAGAAAATCTATTTGTATGTTTCCCAGAGATAAAGTGTCTCTCCCTCTTTCTCCTTCCTCTCTCTTCTTTTCCCTTACTATTTATTTCTATTTGCCCACCCCCCAACTCGAAGGATTTAATTCCGCACCAACCTCCCAGGAAGATTTAAAGAGTTTCCCCTGTTTGATTTTCCAGCCCGGCTCTTTCTCTCCCTCTCCTCTTTGTTAACCACAAACGCTGCTGCTCCCTCCGCTCCTCTTCCCACCTTCGCTTCCCAGGGACGGGGGACCCCTCAGCCCAGGAGACCCCGAGCTCCGGTCCCAGCGGGCTTAGGGCAGAAGGGAAAGAGAAGCATCCCAAAGCATCCCAAAACACCACCACCCCCTTCCTCCTCCCTTCTGGGAGCCTGGAAAGTGTTTCTCTAACCAGGCTGTGCTGGAGAGGGCAGAGAACCTGGAGCCCCCAGCCCAGCGCTTGGCCCGAGAACCCTCCCTTTAATTCTTAACCCATCAATGTTTTATTGGGGTGAAACTTCTATGGGGATGTAATTTAATTAGGACGAATTTGGCTGCTGTTTGGAAGCTGTTAACGACCGGCGGGGCAAAGAGCGAAGTGGGGGATAGTAAGAGGGGAGGGAACTTTGTTTGGGTTTGGTTTTCTTTTTCGTTATTATTTATTCTTTTTGGGCCTCCTCTTGGCGAACAGAGGCTGCTCCAGGTAGTGGCTGCGCTCACAATTCGAGTGTTGTGGTTGCTGCGGGGTTGGGGGGGGCGGACGGGGGGAGTGTCTCTGTGGCCGAATCGATAGGAGATTGCATTAATTATGATTTCGATTGATATGGTTAAATCTCCTCCTAAAGGCTGCAAACTCCTCTTCCCTCTTCTTTTTTTCCTCCTTTTTTCCCCCCATATTTCCCCTCTGCCCCCCTTTCCTTTCCCCTGTTATAGAGCCGGAGAGGAGATGAAAAGGCTTGTAGTTTTAAATTCAATGTGACAGCTCTGGAAAGAGCGGATGATGAATCTCCTATTATTGGATCAGTCTATTTGCCGCTCAATGTCTCTCTGTAATTGGAGCAACATCACTTTAAAGGTTCAGAGAGTAGAGCATTTCTGGTGAAAAATCCCCACAACACGCTGGTGAATGTTTTAAAGGGAAATCTATTAGTGATTTGGAGAGGGGAGGGGACAAGGGGGGGAGAGGGTGGGTTGGAGGGGGGAGGCTGTGTGTCTGTGTAACTCCGGCTGGTGAGTATTTAACCGGGTTTCAGGCGGATCCGTGAAGCCCCCCCCGGTTCCCCCACCCCCTCCCCTGCCCGCCCCGGCCCCCGTCGCCCTCCCCGGGCTGGAGTTCGTATCAAAGCCCCCCTTGTCGTGTTGTGACAGCTCTGATATTGTTTATTGAGGCTGGATGTCAGGTATAATTAGCAATCGATATGGAAAACGTTTGCTCCCCACACTGGCACGTCTCTGACGTCAGGACCGATTAACGTTTCTTATTGGTCCCAAATTCCCCCAGCCTGAGCTAATTATCGGGAGCCCGATGTTGATAAAGTTAAAGCGCCCGGCGCCCTGCAGCATGAGCCCCTCGCCGCGCCTCCTCCTCCGGCAGCAGCACCCCCGGCCCCAGCCGCCCCGCTGCCCGCACCCCCAGCCCCGCCGGCACCCCCCGCGCTAGAGCCGCCCCCATGATGGATAGCCGCATCCTGGAGCATCCCCATGCCCAGTTCGGGGCTATGGTGGGCTTCCCTTACCCGCTCGGTCACCACCACGTCTACGAGCTGGCCGGGCACCAGCTGCAGTCGGCCGCCGCCTCTGTGCCCTTCTCCATCGATGGATTACTGAGCGGCTCCTGCGCCGCCTCCGTGGTCAACCCGGCGCCGTTGATCCCCCCCGGCTGCGGGGGGAGCGGGGACAACCAGCCCTTCAAGCTCGCAGGTAGGAGCGGCCCCAGCCCCGTGTGCCCCCCTCAAAGCCCCGACCACCGCTCCCCGCCCGGAGCGGGTCAGCTCGAAGGATGGACACCACCACCCCCCTCATCTGCTGATATTGGGGGGTCTGGGGGGGGACACAGCTGTGCTGGGCCCACCCGAGGGACCAGGTAGAACTGGGTGGGGGGCCCGGGCCAAGCGCCGGAGCGTTCCCCGTTCCAATTGCAGTGGGGCCACGCGTGTGCCCTGAACAATAGCGGGCCCGGCCCAGGGCCTTCCCCTAAAGTTCATCTTTATGGTGGGGGCTCGGAGCATGACATCAAAAGCATATATACAAAAATAATAACGGGAATGTCTGGAGTTTAGGGAATCAAGAGCGGGAATTGCTACGTTTCTTTTAAAAAACGATTTAACCAAAGGGAAGCGCTCTCCTTCCGTCCCCACCGGCCTATGGCACCGCTATTGTTCAGCTATTAAAACACTCCGTCACCCCAACGTCCTTTTTATTAATCCCGAAGCAGTTCCCCCTCTGCACCTCAGCCTAATACAAATTATCCCTATTATTTGGAATTTCCACACCTGGCGGAAAACGTGAGGAGCGGAGCAGCTCGGGCTGTAACCCCCGGCCTGGGCATGTATGCACGGGGGAGAGGCTGCGAGAACCCCAACCCGCACCCACCTGTATTCGGGGGGTCTGCGGGAGGGCTGGGGTCGCCCTGCCCTCCGGTCCCGTTGGGACCGGGCCGTGAGCTGCTGGGAAAGGGGGAACGGGGGAAGGGAAACTGGGGCTTTTAATTTTTATTCATTAAAGCTTTGGTGGCTGGAGCAAATGCTGGAACTTCTCTCTCTCTCTCTGCCAGCTGAGTGCCTGTGGAGAGCTTCCTTCAGGAATAAATGTTCTGTAAAGTACATTTTCGGAGGAGGCGAGGGCAGATCGGGTTCCTCCCCATTTTTAGCGCAGGTGTGTGAATAATCCCGCTCTTTTTACCAACGCTACCGAGCACAAAAGTTAAAAGGCTCCTGTGAATGGCAAGGAGGGGGGAGAAGGCCTCTTTGCCAGGGAGCTGAGGGTATTTCTGCCTTTTCAGACTCGGGTGACCCGGACAAAGAAAGTCCTGGCTGTAAACGAAGACGAACCCGCACCAATTTTACCGGCTGGCAGCTCGAGGAGCTGGAAAAGGCGTTTAACGAGAGTCACTACCCGGACGTGTTTATGCGAGAGGCTCTGGCGCTCAGGCTGGACTTAGTGGAGTCCAGAGTGCAGGTAAAACCCGCGTCTCCCCTTCCCTCCGTTCCTGCCCTCTCCCCGCGTCGACCGGCCCCCGAATGGGGGGACCCATAGCCCCGCTCCGGAACGGGCCCTGTGCGCCCGGGCCAGTGGCTGCGCTCCTCCGGCCCTCTCCTTTTGTTTCCTTGCTGGTTTATTTTCTTCTTATATTTCCCTTCTATTTACCGATTTATCTTGCAAACAAGCTCCGAAAAGCGGCATCACAGCCTGGCTTCCCCAAGCCTTTAAAAATTATTATTAATATCTATTTTTGCACTGTAAAATTATTTCTTAAATGAACTAAGGGAGAAAAAATTAGCATGCAAATAAGAGGCTTAATCACGGGGGTACGCTGGACAATGTCAATAAAACTCGTAGGCGTATTGAGAGCGTGTGGAACTTGTAAAACTTAACTGTAACGAGTTCCCCGGGTTCTCGGCCTTGCGGGATGGGGTGCGAGGATCATGTAGTTGCTTCACTGGATCCTGGAGAAATAAAATAGGAATGGGATGGGCGACGCGGCTGCGATGCGGGTTGTTTGTTGAGTGCACAGGCGCTGGTTATGTGCCGCCGTGGCTGAGGGCTGTGAGGCCGAGCTGATGCTTCTGCTGCTGTGAGCTCAGTGTATGGGGAATACGTCCTCCAGCGCACATCGGGCGGTGGGGACGGTGCCTCCCGGTACGAGCTGTAGCCGTGTGCCGTTGTCCCTCCGTCCGCTTTGTCTCACGGCGTCTTCCCGGATGGCCATCACCTCCCCGCGCCGGCACCGGCGGCCGCCGCTCCGCTGTGCCCAAGGGCCTGGGAGCTTGTGGGGCTCTGTACGGGGAAGGAGTCGGGATAGGGCCACCGATATCCCCACGATGCTCCCGAGCTGCGGTCGCTGCCGGCAGCCCCTATGGGCCGAGGCTCCACGGGCGCTGTGGGAACGCGTGGGCTGCGCGGCTGCGGCCACCGGGAACCGCCGGAGCAGAGGGGATTTAAATCAAATTTATCCTGAATTTCTCCCAGAATACGGAACAAACCCGGATTCGGGCTGATCCAACCGCTCTGCTCCGGTGCTAAGAGCGGGCAGGGGTACCAGGTCCTTCTCCACCCGGGCGAGGCGACATCCCCCCCACCTATGGCCCGCTCATTGTGCTGCGGTTTGCGCGATACTGCGGATTGATGTCGCCCTGCCCCGCAGGCCAGAGGACTCCTCTGGGGCTTCTGCACCCCTAGGCTGCAGGGAAGAGCCAGGCGGGGGGGGGGGGGGGGGGGGTGTGTGCGTGTGTTATACCTTCCCCTCCATGTGGCACCGATGCGGGCAGGACACAGCGTGTGTGTGCGTGAGTGTGCATCCTGCTCCCCTTGCTTTT